>NC_045169.1:1830533-1840533 GCF_900700415.2 Clupea harengus
TCTCCCAGTGTTCTTGGAGCATCAGGCTGCACATAGCAGCAGCATTGCTACGTTTATCTGTAGCATCGTCTTCAAAAACTATGGGAATGCTAGATAGATCTGTTGGCAATGTACTGCACCTTGTCTTGCCCTTTGAATGTTATGACAGAAGATCATTACAGCAAATATAAATATATGTATTCAACACAAGGGGGGGGCAGTGAGTCATAATGGATCTGCTCCCTTCAGAGAGGAGCCTCCTTGCACAATGGCATCCAGTATCCTTGAGTACGTTTGCTGAATAACCTGTCTCACTAAACCATAATAAATGGCGAGGCTTTCGAGAATGAGGATAGTGGGACTGAACAGCTAATGACTTTCATCCTTTTTTTTAATGGATTCAAACACAATGCTAGGAAAATGTTCGGGGGTAAGGGGATTATGGAGGAGGTGTTGCGGAAAAATCTGGATCTGGAGCTGTGAGAGCCAAGACCATATCCCGCCCTGTTTCCCATTTGGGGAGAATCCTCCTCGCAAAAAACATCTCTGGAGATGGCATTCAGAAATGAACCAGGGGCTAATTAATGGAATAAATACATTACAAACAGATAGATGGAAAAGCAGTGTATCCACTTACTGCACACACACACACACACACAGAAACACACACACACAGAAACACACACACACACACACACACACACACACACAGACACACACACACACACACACACACACACACACACACAGAAACACACACACACAGAAACACACACACACACACACACACACACACACACACACACACACACACACACTTACATGTGCATACTCACTCATACACCCATACAAGCGCTTGTTGTAATAAGCTGTACTTTTGTAAAAGACAGCTTTGTGTGAGAGTGCTGTGGTCATCATCTTGCAATCAGGCCTTGAGTGCTGTACATGTTCCCCCTGCCTTCCCTCTCCTCTTGTCCCAGGCCTCTGGCTTTGCTCCTTCTCTTATTAAGTGTTTGCTTTGACAGCATTACACTCCTACATACTTATTTGCATGGACTCCTACCATGACCGGTTCTCTGCTTGCCTTGATACGGTGTCTTACCAGGTCATTAACTTGCTAATTTGGAGACGTTGTGTTTGCGACTAAATCATCCGTGTTGGGTCTGCTGTATCTCACTGCAGCAATGGCGCCTGTGTTTTGACTTGTCCTAATGAATACGTTAGCAAAAAGCCTTGTTTAACTGCATGATTTTTTTCAGAGACACACCTCGGAGTTTTTGTCTCTGGCTAATTAATGTCAGACGTTACGCACACACACAAATACACTGAGCCACATCACAGTAGGCCCACTGCGCCACTGTAGGGTAAGAGTCATCGTTTACAATCAAGCTACACTTCCACCTAAATTATGGGTTTTAGACTAATATTCTTGGGAAAATGAGTCATTATCATTGCTAATGGGAATCATCTCACTTTGAGATTTACAACCACGAGAACGAGACACATATTTCAGTGTAATAAACATTTGCAGAGACATCAGCCGTGATTCACGATTATAGAAAGAGCCATTTTGAGCAAACCCGAGCGTGATCTCTGCGTTTGTGTGCAGCATGTGTAGAAGAACTAACTCTTGGATCGAAGCTATTTGTTATACATCACGATGTGCGCTTCTCCCGTATGTCACTACAATGTCAGTCTCATCTCTCTATCTCCGTGACTAGCCAGAGGACTCGGACCTGCCCTACCCGCCCCCTCAGCGAGAACCCAATGTGTACATGGTTCCCGAGGGCATCCGACCCGTTCTGCAGCGCACAGCTATAGAGGTAACAGTGCAGTTGAATCTGTGTAAACAGACTATGAATCTGTGTAAACAGACACTGTTGAATCTGTGTAAACAGACACTGTTGTGTGAACGACCATTGATCATCCATCTGATTGTCACCTAAATATCAGTTTGATGCGACTATATAGAGCTGTTAATGAAATGTCATGGTGTTAAAGAAATGTGTAATTGCACTTTCCAAGGCTTTCTCTTTTTTCTTTCTCTTTCCTGCTGTTAGTTTGGTTAACATCTCATTCAAAGTGATGAGATCCCCCCCCCCATTGACCTTTGACCCCGTAGATCTTGGCGTGGGGATTGCGCAACCTGAAGAGTTTCCAGATGGCCAGCGTGTCCTGCCCAAGTCTGCAGGTGGAGTGCGGTGGCCGCATGGTGCAATCATGTGTCATCCGTAACACCAAGAAGAACCCCAACTTTGATGTCAACACACTCTTCATTGATGTGGTATGACACACACACACACACACACACACACACACACACACACACACACACACACACACAAACACACACACACACACATACAGACACACACACACACACAAACACAAGGATGAATTTGAATTCGTCAGATGCCCTTCAAATCAGTCACTTTATCTATGGCATAAGGCCATGTGGATGACTTCATAGTTTTTATTGGATAATGCTAAAGGCGTAACTGCATGACTAAGTGCCCATAGGTGATGTCCTACTGTACGGGGAGTGTTGGAGCGTAATGGTTTTGGAGGGGCCTGATGACTGTCAGTCTCCACTGCTCCCCAGTAAAGGGCTCGCACGTCTGGTTTTGTTTACACTAACTGGGCTGACTGACTTTCGGAGATCTCAGCCATTTTGTGGAAAGAATGCTGGTGGGTTGGAAACTCCGAAGGCGCACTGTCAGTTGAATCACGCTCCGTATAAGATGGCTGTTGACATGCCCTTTAGTCTGCTTGGTTGAGAGCCATGTTGTTAGTGCAGAGCCCTTTCTCTCATATCTAATGACTTCTGAAACGTTGAAATCAGTGCAGCCACGCTTCAAGGACAGTCGTTCCACCAGTGTCATGACTGACGGAAAGTACCTAATTATTTTCATAAAGATGTCTCTATCCTCATGCCTTGTCCCCCCCTTCTTCCTAACATCCATTCTCATACTCCAAGATGCCCTTTGTCTAACCCCTTTTGTTCTTGCCTGAAGCTGCTGCCCCAAGAGGAGCTGTACATGCCTCCTCTGGTGATCAAGGTGATCGACAACAGGCAGTTTGGCAGGAAGCCAGTGGTGGGCCAGTGCACCATCCACTCCCTGGAGAAGTTCCGCTGCAAGGGAGACGGCCTGGAGAGAGATCCCACCGAGGACGAGATAGGTGAGGAGGAAGGAGGGGAGAAATGGAGATTGATAGATAGGGGGAGAGGAAACAATAGCATAGCAGAAAGCAGAAAGGACAGAAACGGGAATGGTGGCTTGCAAAAGGTTTAGAGATTGGCTAAGGATTGAGAGAGGGGATGGAGGACAGGAAGAGAGAAAACACGAGCAGAGGCCATCTTTGGCAGAGGAGGAGATGGAAAAAGAAGAATAGAGATGAGGGACGGGAAAGCAGGGAGGAAGGGAGCTGTTGCAGCTCTGTCTCCATCTTCATCATGTCTTTGTTTTGAACCAACAGGACAGATGGCACCAACCCCCCGCGATGACATCCTGATCGACATCGATGACAAAGAGCCCCTCATACCTGCACAGGTAAGGTCTCTGACAGTGTCTCTCTACCCACAAGGCCTTGCTCTGGCTAATGAAGGGTCACAGTGAAGGCATCACTCCTGGCTGCTCCTCAGTGGCTCCAGGTCATAGAAAGGAGGTTTCTCCAGGTTTTCCTTGGACAGGAGAAGTGTGTGAGGTATGGTTTTGGGTGTTTGCTTGCCCTCGTTAGAGAGCCCATAACACACTCGCGCCGCGCCACACTCTTCCAGGGGTAGTTTCCCCCCGTCTCTTTAACAACGGAACCAATGGCTCATTCCCACTGTCGGCACGGAGACCGCACCCAGCCAATAAAAAGGAATGTGTTCCTGATGGCTAGCCAATCCTGAGCTCTGGCACTGACACCGTGCCATGACAGGGTGACACTGCTGATCTGGGACAGAGGGCAAGTGTTTCCATAATAAGTGGTAGAGGGAGACCCTGCTCAGGCAAAGCCACAGAAACAGGCAGCTCTGGGTTCAGAGACGCACTTTCATGACGATGAGGTCAGTGGCGGTGGGCTCTTTTTTTTAGGTTTCTGGGGGCACAGACTCATCAATGTCATTTGCCTCCACACTGTACAGAGTTATGAATGTTATGAAGTTATGAATATATATATATATACATATAGTATGTGGCTGTTCAAATGGATGGGAGCAGGGCTTGTACAATGTGTATGTGACGTTCCATCAATCTTTACAAAATAAGAATTGAGAAAATAATTAAAACTGTAATAACCGCATTGAGGATGTGAAAATGGTAACAGTAAGTCACGGTTAATGATTACCGGTGGAACTGAAATATAATTAATTTTGAGGCTTTTGAACCGGAGCTGGACTGCACTGCAGCCATGGCATCTGCTGAACTCCTGAAACCCGGGAGCCTAGCGCTCAGCTCCCTCGGATGTCGCCCAAACGGGCCCTCTTGGAGAGGGATGAGAGAGGTGCCGCATCAGCGAAGGTCACAGCCTGACTGTGTTAATACCACTGAAGTCAGCTCACTGTTTAACTGCTTGACGGCTGGATGACGAACTCCATTGATCCAGGGAACGTGCCGGAATGTTGTTTGGTGCTGGAGGCTTAATTGTTGGCCTGAGCCGGCTGAGACGATGACCAGCTCTGACTGCAGTGTCTGAAGACCGCCCAGATGCTCCTAGAGGCGCTGCTCGAACTCATCAATTCTCTGCCATGACTACAGCTCCAAAATACATTAGAAATCAATAGAAAACAATACAAAAATTAGAGGGGAAGGATTATGAAAATTAGAAAATTGCTTCCATGTTCTGGCTGTAAGCTTTCCGCCTTCATTTGTTTAGTGAGAGAATTGCACAGAACTGAGAAGAAATAAAAAAAAAAAATAAATAAAAAAAAAAAAAAGAAACATTGCAAGGCACAGTACATCCCCTGTAGTTTCCATGGCTGCGTTTAGGAATCCTGATGGGTGAGTTTATTTACACTGCTGACCTTCCACTGTGCACGCTCCGGTCCCTCAGGGGGAGCGGGACATTCTCTCATTTCACACAAAGTGGAAAGATGCTCTTGCCCTTTCAGCCAATTATTTGATTTTCTTCAAAGGCCTACACCCAGCTCTTGTTGAAGCGCATTAAGAAGTCCCGTCCCGTCCCCCCCACCCCCTCCCCCTCTCTCTCTCAGTGCCGTGTTTTCCATTAATACCATCCGAGAGGCGCGTGTAATTGACATGCTCTGGAGCGAATGACGCACTGCCCCCCTTCATTCTGCTGCCTTCATTCTGCCACCCATTACTTTTTGTGGAATACAAACTTACATGAAATTGACACGGCATTAATTGAACAGAGGTGGTGTGTAAGACAAACTCTGTGAGGTTAGGAATACTCATCCGACTGAAAAGGCATTTACTTTGTAGAACACGGTTAAGGCTATGCTCATATCAGCCTGCATTACTCTTGTTTTGGCACAGTATTGTAGCTCTCACTAGCTACCACCAGTTGTGGTTTGACAGAATTCAGCTGACGTTAAGAAAGCAAGGCAGGAGCCTTTTTCGTGGGGACCAAACCAACGCTGATGTTAAATATGCAGTAAATACCCCCTTCAAATCCCACTCCTGATTTCAGATGGCTCGCAACCACAGCACAATGGGCTTTTTTAGAAATGCTGTGTTTTCTATGAGAAAACATTTTTGTCTCATTTGTTCTTTGGCATGACTTGTCAGACTCATCAAATGCATCATTCGAGCCTGCATAAATAAAGGGGACCACAACCGCAGACATCCATGTGAAAATGTGTCTCATGTCTATGGCGTTGTCCTTCAGACACTCGTTGAGAGAGGCAGAGGGAGAGAGAGAAAGAATGAGAGTAGAGGAAATTAGACTTGTTTTGTTAGTGGGAGTGTTTGAAGTGTGTTCAGGTACTTGTTTTGTTAGTGGGAGTGTTTGAAGTGGGTTCAGGTACTTGTTTTGTTAGTGGGAGTGTTTGAAGTGTGTTCAGGTACTGTTTCCTGTGTGAGTGGGAGTGTTTGAAGTGTGTTCAGGTACTGTTTCCTGTTTGAAGTGTGTTCAGGTACTGTTTCCTGTGGGAAGTGTGTTCAGGAACTGTTTCCTGTGGGAGTGGGAGTGTTTGAAGTGTGTTCAGGTACGGTTTCCTGTGTGAGTGGTAGTGTTTGAGGTGTGTTCAGGTATTGTTTCCTGTGGGAGTGTTTGAAGTGTGTTCAGGTACTGTTTCCTGTGGGAGTGGGAGTGTGTGAAGTGTGTTCAGGTACTGTTTCCTGTGTGAAGTGTGTTCAGGTGCTGTTTCCTGTGAGAATGATGCAGTTGTGTTGTGGCACTGTGGTGTGGTCTGGTTCTTTTGTTGGTGTGTTCAGCTGGGGAGGTTCTTGTGTGCAGCGCTCATGCCGAGCTTCACACAGAGAGCTGCTCCCTCCGCAGTCCTTGGCTGGGATTCCCATTTCAGGGGTCTCCTCTCCCCTCAGATGGAGAGATCAAATAGACACAGGAATTCCATGCCTGGGCCGCCCTCCCACTCCGTGTTGGTGTTCCTGAGGGATCCTACCCTCACAGGAAACCCATGCAGGCTGGGAAAGCCAGAAAGGAGAATGTGATCGGGGGCCCGGTCAGCTACTGTTTGGCCTGGCCAGCAGAGAGGCGAGGGAAAGAAAGGGAGAAGACTGGGAGGCAGAAACAGGGAAAGAAACCAGCTTGGAATGACAGAGAGGATATCAGAGTAGACCTGGCAGAGAAATCTGTCGGAATGTTCTGGAATCTAGAACACCTCATATTTTTTTTTAACTTCATTTACAAGTCATCTGCAATTTTTCATCAAAGGAGGCCTCAATTACCTCAGATTATGACACGGCATAAATATATACATCTCTGTGTAAATACCACTTGCAGTTGCCTCTAAAAGATCTTTTGATGGTGAGGTTTTCCTCTCTATATGAAGCGTTAGCTGCAGCACTTCCACAACAGTCCTGGAGTCTGTAGGGATGATGGCCATCTGCGTCTCAGAGTGGCTGGGCTGGCCTTTGATGATGATAAAACACACACACACACACACACACACACACACACACACACACACACACACACACACACAGACACACACACGCACGCACGCACGCACGCACGCACGCACGCACGCACGCACACACACACACACACACACACACACACACACACACACACACACACACACACACACACACACACACACACACACACACACACACACACACACACACACACACACACACACACACACACACACACACACACACACACGCACACACACAGAGAGGGAGTGAGAGAGAGAGAGAGAGAGAGAGAGAATTCTTCAAACACTAAAATGATAAAATCCTTGTGTTTTGTGTTTTGGAGCAAGAGTGGAGGCCGAGGGATCTAAACTAAAGTCTCGGGTACATTAAGTGAAATGGAACCCACATAAACTCCCTACAGACCCCCGCTCTGGTCCCGGGGGAGCCCAAAACTATGTGTTTGTATTCCTGACAGCAGAGGGGAAAATACGCTCTCGTAAGGAGGACCATGTTTGTCACCTCAAATGGGTTGTGATAAAGCCAAATACAACAGTGTGTGTGTGTGTGTGGAGTGGAGAAAGAGAACACGGCTCTGGTGGGTTTAGAGATTAGTTACGGTCTTGAGTGGGTTAAAGAGTGGGCCTTGGAGAGAAAGAGAGAGAGAGAGAGAGAGAGAAAGATAGAGCGAGAAAGATAGAGAGAGAGAGAGAGAGAGAGAGGGAGAATCAGATCCGATCAGATGGAGAATGCATATGACGGGAGTGAGTCCCTCTGATGTGAAGCTCTTCATGCCATACCTCCACTGCATGGCCCTGGGGGTGAGCTATGGAGAGCGCTGATGATCAGAGCCGTCAGAGGCACGCACATACACACACACACACACACACACACACACACATACACACACACACACACACATACACGCGCACACACACACACACGCACGCACGCACGCACGCACGCACACGCACACGCACACGCACACGCGCACACGCACACGCACACGCACACGCACACGCACACGCACACTGAACTCTACTGTAATGCACACTAATGCACTGTGCATCCGCATGTTGAAGTGGACAACAGCAGACTAAGGGGCCTGGTCTTAATTAGCTGTTCTGGCGGGTGCCTGTGTGTTTTTGCTGCTCTGCTGTTGTGTATATATAATGCCCTGGCACTAAGCTGCGGAGGCACTGCGAGGGTTCAGGCCTCTCTCTGATGTGGTGAGGCATTGCGGGCAAACTGCGCTCCCCCCCCCCCCCCCCACCCTGCGCATCCCCCTCGCACGACCCCTCCTACTCACCACAGGCGCCACAAGAACCTCATCTACCCCCCCCCCCCCCCCTCCAGGGGTCAAGGAGGCACTCGGCAAGAGGCCCTGGTGTTGGTGTCCTGTGTTAAACGGCTGGGACACAGTGTTGGAACGAGAGGGGGGACACATGGTTCTCACAAACAACTGTGTGAAGTGGAACACTGAAGATCATGGAGTTTGCTTTATCACTCCACACTAGAGATTTTTGAGTGTACTACTTTCAACTTTTCTACATACCGTATGGTCGTAGAACTCCTAGTGCTTGGCGAGGACTTCTGTGTCATAATATCTCATGTGTACTCGATGGTTATAAAGGGACGTAATGTCATGGCGTTCTTAAATTATTCAGGCAACTGTTTCCCGATCTCACTGATTGTGCCACTCATTTGATACCATGCATATATCAGATAGGTCAGCTTTGCCCTTTGAGCTTTGAACTCTATGCAATATGTTTTGTTTGTGTGTTTTTGCGTGAGACTGAGTTGTATGTTGTACGTTTTTTAAGGATTTATGACCCTTGCCTCTCAGCCCAAGTTAATTTGAAATCAAGGAGGAAGGTCTTAATTACCAGGACGTTTTTTTAATCAGACATCGCTCAAGCCCTGGGGAGCTCTGCTATTGTGTTAGAATAAATGCCTTTGTCTGCAGAGCCACACGTCCCCGCACTCTCTATCCCAGACCAGTGAGGATGCGTGGTGGTGTGGGCCAGAATGGGTGTGCCACTCGCTCGAAGTGTCTCTGCCAGGGAGATGAACGGGTGAGGCTGGCGCCTTTGTCTGTCTGAGTTGGCAGCGTTGGCTGTGTTTGGCCGCTGTTTGTTAGAAACCAGAGGGACACGCCCGCACTGAGTGGGGCATTGGGGTGGCACCGTCAGCATGACCTCATCCCCCCCCCCCCCCCCCCCCCCCGAAAATCACATGAGGGCAAAACACTAAGAGGCTGACCTTGACGAATGATGTCAAGCCCATTCCTCTATCTGCCAGAAAAGTAATTGGAGTGAAGGGGACACCCTGAGTGTCCCTGGGTGCATAGTCACCCCCCCCCCTCCCCCCCACCCCCTACAAAGTGAATCTTTTACTGGGCTATGTTTTGAGGTGAAATATGGTCAAACAGAGGAGTGTCAGTAAGAGACAATTTATGAGATACTTTATGAGAATATTGTTTCGTTATTGCAAAGCATGAACTCTGCAGTGGACTCCGTCAGGATTGCTGCAGCTCATTGTCTTGTTATTGCAGAAGATTTACATGCGTTCCTCCAGGGATTTTCTTGTACGGATTTTATTTCATTATTTTTCATTGTTTATTTAAGTTGAGTAAATTTTCACCCCGTTAATTTTACCATTGGTTTGACACTTTTACGCCGTGTGACTCACAAAAGTAACAATGATTTGATTTAGTGTTCGGAGGCACACTGGTGCAGTTGCCTGTTGTGTGTATTATGTCTGTCACCAATTAGTGTTTTCCCTTCCTGCATCAACATGGCGAGGGAAAGGCTAAAAGCCGTCGCATGTGTCTTTCAGACTTTGGGGCAGTTTGGCTAAAGATGTGAAGGGACGAACCCTTCAAGGCCCTACAGAGCACAACATACACCCCCATACGCTCCCATCCTTTAAAGGTACAGTCTTCGATTCTGGCAAAAGGCTGTCGATTTGAG
>NC_045169.1:1848033-1853033 GCF_900700415.2 Clupea harengus
GCATAAGGGCCACATTCAGTAGCGGTTCGCCTGCCACACGCCCCACCAATCCCACCTAATTCACCCTGAAGGAGGCTTCACGATAGACTGCAAATCCCCACCACACGCCCTGCCATCCTCGTGGGCAGACACGTCGCGTCGACTGGCACAGGAGCGCGGCCACCCCCGCCCCCTTCCTCCGGAGGCTCAATCACTCCTCCATCTCTTTCCCTTGCACCTTCCCCCGTCTCTCACCCCCGTCAATCTCCACATTTCTTGGAGGAGATTCCCCCAAGCCCGGGAGGGACGTGCGCTCTGTCGCGCTCCCCGTCCCCCCTCCCCTGTTCCCTTCCATTCTCAGCCCTCCATCCCCTGATTATTTCTGCCACTCTGTCCAGATTCCTCCCGGTCTTGGCACCCTGATTAGCGGTGGGCATCGCTCCATTTCTTGGCACCACAGTGGCGCGTGGACCACTTAAACACAACATCGGCAGGCACCACAACTCACGGCCGAAAACACGTGCCACGCTGCCATACACCACAACCACTGCTGGAGAGGGAAAAAACATGGAAAAGAAGAAAAATTCCACTATTCTTCTGCCTGACTGTGTTTTTCCTCTTGCGCGCTTGTTGCACTTAAGACCATTAAAAGAATGCAGAGCCCTGTCCCTGTTTGCAAGGATAAGTGGAGGTTCTGGAAACTTTGTGTGTATGGGTGGAGAGAGTGTTTGATAGACCAAAGAAATGATAGGTCACTTATACATACCCAAACACACACACACACACACACACACACACACACACACACACACTCCTCCTCCACTGTATGCCTTTGTCTTTTTTTTTTCAAACTCACACTCACTCACAAGTATTTACATAACCGTATCATACTGTAGATCAAGTGCTCACATGACTAGCCAAACTTTGTGTGTGTCTGTGTGTGTGTGTGTGTGTGTGTGCGCAAGGGTGTGTGTGTGCAAGGCTGGTTATTTTCTGTTCAGCAGAAAAGATTGTGGCTAGAAATGCTTGTTCACTGAACACTGATAGCTTGTTCAGCAGAACAATCACATTCTGATGTTGATATCTAACGCCTGATCTAATACATGAGCACTTCATTGGATTACAGAGTGATTATGACCTAAGATGATGTCACACTCATCGTGGTGAATGCATGTTTGATTATGACCTAAGATGGTGTCACACTCATCGGGGTGAACGCATGTTTGATTATGACCTAAGATGGTGTCACACTCATCGGGGTGAACGCATGTTTGATTGCACATTCAGTGTTTCAGAATTTCACTCTCTTGACTCTTAAATCACTAATCTCACCCTCTGCTGTGTGCTTCTAAACTCCTCTCTGCTGGACACATAGGTGGCGCTGTGGGTAAGTTCACTCCCATGTGGAATCTCTGCTGCACATAGTCCCTGTCTGTCTCTGGGGTGTTAGGTGTTATCAGTGCATTCTATGCTGTGTCCTACCTCTTTGAGTTCTTCCCAACGCAGCACCTGAGATCAGCGGTATATCTGTTATTGTTCTAGAATGTTTGCTGATAATCCCTTTCCCCACCCCCCCTCTTCCTCTTCCTCTCTTACCGAAGGAGGACGAGTTCATGGACTGGTGGAGCAAGTACTACGCCTCCACAGGAGAGAGGAACAAGTGTGGGAGCTACCTGGAGAAGGGTCTCGACACGCTGCAGGTAAATCTACACAGTCCCCTCTGCTGTCATATCATCAGAAGACTCCACTGTACCCCTGGGGTGGGACGCATCTCTGGATGCATGTTCAGTCATATCCCGTCCTCTCTCACCACACAGGGCTGATGTGTCCATTGGGGTTGTGCGCTGTGTCTCTGTTTCCCCTCAAGTCAGTCACAAACTCTAGTCTGTGTCATTCGTTTTTATTCCCAGACACACCCATGCTCTACAGAGATGCAGGCTACAGTGTGCCGTCTCCAGTCTTCTTGCAGAGTGTTGCATTATGTCTCATGCTTCAGGTACTTTAAGTCAAATAGAAGCTTGATACTATCAGCATGGTCAGGGCTAGTATCCCTTGAAGTGACTCATCCATACTATTATGGTTGAACATTTTTCAAGAGGTTTATGAATCGTAGCACATAAAAAAGGGGCATCACCGGGACATTAAAGTGGATCCAGACACGCTCTCCCCTCAACCTCCTCAGCACAGCCCTGGTTAGTGGGACCACATGAAAAGAAGACGGTTGCTATAGCATGGGCATGCGTGCAGGCGGCTCTGCAGACAAAAGGATTCCCAGTCTCGGCGCAGCGCAGGAGCACAGGAGCGCAGGAGCGCACGTGCCTGTTTCAATGCATGCACTTCACCCCTGACACGGCCACTCGGGCTTCCCACGGGCTGCTCTGTCAGAACACAGCGAACTGCTGCTGCTGCTGCTGCTGCCAGCTTCCAAGCTTTCCAATGAATTCATGTCGGGAATGTCGCAGGGGGATAACCGTACGCAGACTGGGGCTGCCTGTGCTGACGTCATGGTCCCAAATTTAACCCCCCCAACCCCACCCCCACCCTCGCCTCCCCCCGACTCCCCCCGCCTCCCCGCCCGCTCCACCCTGTGTCCCTGCCTCGCCTGTCTCTGATCTCTCCTGTCAGAGGCTCGTTTGCTCATGAGCCACTCTTTCCAACCTTTCCCAAAGCCCGAGAACTTCTGACTGTTATCCAACAAGAGTCCGTTTCTCAGGGCGACCTCGTCTCGGGGCTGGAAACTGGAGTGGGGGTGTGGAAGGGGGGAGGGGGAGGGTTGTTGTAGGCGGTGGGATTTTGGTTTGATGGCTGCCGGTTGCTATGGTATGAGTTGTCAGTCTCCCAGGAGGGGTGACACAGACACCCTTTAGCCAAAAATGCTGACATAAGCAGCTGAGTTTGTGATAGCTGGACCAACAGAGGGGGCGGGGGGGGGGGGGGGGGGGGGGGGGGGGGGGGGTCTGGGGGGGGGGGTTGGGCAGGGGTGCCTGTGCGCTTGTGGGCTTTGGGGGCTTTGCGTCGTTTGTCTCATGGATCCTTTGAAAATAACAAGGCCGGGTGTTTATTGGGATTGGTTCATACTGTCGGCGTGTCGGTGGTACGTCTCCCGTGGCTCTGACCCAGTCCGTTCACTGCACCAATCCTGTGGTGTTGGCCTACACCACTGCGCCATCATAAATTTTCACCCTAGTTATTTTTCCTGTAACGATGCAACTTTAAACTTTACTTATTGAATTTCGAAATGCCTTGGTTACTGCGAAGGTCATTTTCTGTGAATGTTTATATATAGAAGAAACTAAATAGCAACCCCAGTATGATTCTGATCCAGGACTGGTAAAGCTCAGTCGTCTAGCCTCTGTGACAATGGACGTGTTGTACTACACGGTGTGGAGCTACACAGGAATAATATTTTCACCATCAGTGTGTCTGGCCAGGAGTAAATGAGGTGAAATAAGTTTAAGACACACACACACACACACACACACACACACATAGACATATACAGAATGTCAGTGCTAACCCATTACCTCTTCTCAGATCTATGACCGTGAGCTGGAGAAGACGGACAGTTTTGAGAAGTTGGCAGACTTCTGCCAGACTTTCAAGCTGTATCGTGGTCGAACTCAGGACGAGAGCGAGGACCTTTCCATCGTCGGAGAGTTCAAAGTAAGGTTTGCCTCACATGACCTCACACAAAGACACAAGAAATCTCAATGTCACCCTATACTGTGTTTTGAAATCAAATAAACGGTTGTAGATGTTAAAGAAGCCTAGTGAGACAAACCCTGAAAATAACTATCTGAGGTTAGTTCTCTCTTCCATGATTGCTCATCCCAAAGAGCTTGTTTTAGTTCTCTCTTCCATGATTACTCCTCACGAAGAGCTTGTTTTAGTTCTCTCTTCCATGATTGCGCCTCACGAAGAGCTTGTTTTGTCTTTTTGAGGGCCCACAGTGTCCTGTCATCATTCAGACTGATTTGTGTTCCAATCTCAGGGCATGTTTAAGATCTACCCCCTGCCTGATGACCCCTCCACACCCATGCCCCCGCGCCAGTTCAGCCTGCTCCCCCCCAACGGCACTGAGGAGTGCCTGGTGCGAGTGTACATCATCCAGGCCAGTGGCCTTCAGCCTAAGGACACCAATGGCAAGGTGAGGATCACGAACAGCAGTGGGGGCTAATATAATATCTATAATACATCTATAACTGAAAAAGAGATATGGAGAACAGTGTGACATACAGAACTATGTGATACAGTATTTTGGAGAATATTTGTTACACACAGTGGCATACTTGCTTTTCCCATTATAATCCTGTGCCATAATCTCATCTGTACTCTAATAACAATAAACTAATAATCTACTCTATAATCACTCAATGCAAATTCCCGATCTGTAAAACGCACTCCTACACCACACCTCACACAAGGACAGCTCTAGTCTTCTTGAACCAGATGTTAGGAGTTGTTTGATGACTTTATGACTTAAAGATGTACAGTATTTACTGAAGTACTGCAAAAACTTTTTTTCTGTCACACACTAAAGGAGATTTAATTGGAATTGTATTTGACTTGGCGCACCTTTCAACTCCTCGGAGACTCTGTCAGACTGGTAAGACTGCCACAGCTCTTTCATCAGCATCCCCTGCTGATGTTATACATCGACGTGACGGTGGAGCCGTGAATGCGAGGGCAGACGCCCCCTCCCTTGCCTCAGTGCGCTGTGCGCTGACACCCGTGTTGGATCAGGCGCTCTTCCATCAGAAGCCTTGGCACTGCCTCTGCACAGCCGCTCTCAGCTGGCCATCATCACCTCCTAAGCCCAGAGTTATGATATGGAACATTTCACACACACACTCAGACACACACTCAGACACACTCAGACACACATACACACACACACACGCACACACATACACACACACACACACACACACACACACACACACACACACACACACACACACACACACACACACACACTCAGACACACACACACACACACAGATAATGTCTCCACATTCACA
>NC_045169.1:1858033-1878033 GCF_900700415.2 Clupea harengus
AAGAAGGTGAGTGTCCCCGGGGCCCGGCTGCTGCTGCTGCTGCTGCCTCTTGGCTGGGAAGAGAGCGCACCAAATGTTAGGTTCCGTAGCTGCTTATCCAGTTGAGTTTATTGCACCCGAGGCTGCCACTGTGATATATGTGTTGTGAGAGAGCAGTGGGGAAACCTGAGGGCACAGTAGCTGTTTTGGAGCTGCTGTCACAGCTGGAGGGGGGAAACAGCTTTGATAGATATGACACTTATGGTCTGGGCTTAGCTGTGGAGAAATCGGTTAGCGTAAGATTTACGCTAGCAATTCCACTCCACTGTATATTAAGACACATATTGTGGCTACTGTCAGGTGATTGATTTGTTTGGCTTTAGCACTTTGATGAATCGAGGTGACTGAATCCTATGATTTGTGAAGAAGAGAGAAAAATGACTCACTCGGACGTGTTCGGAAAATGATTAAATGTGATAAATCTGCTCCTGGAGTGTTTGTTTTTACGGCCCTGGCTAAGGTCGTCAGGCAAAGTGTGTAGACAGCACTTGTTTACTGATGCAGTGTAGCAACAGACGGCTGTGAAGCGGCCCTCATTATTCCCACCGCGCCTGTGGCTCCATCCATCACTGCAGGAGTACAGTAGGGAATGTTGTCATGGCAATGGAATCCTGTCTGGCAAGGTGGTGTGGAATTGATGTTGCAAGTGGCAGTCCCCAATCCCTCTGTCTGAATCTCCCTTTGTCTGTCACGCTCACACATGCATGTGTGTACAATCTGCCTCTGACTTAACCTCACGTTCACACACACACACACACACACACACACACACACACACACACACACACACGTTCACAAACACACACACACACACACACACACACACACACACACACACACACACACAGTGTGCAATCTGTTTTTCCTAGAACTTCTTTCACTGAGAAACACACCTCACCTACAAACATATTTTCTCTCTCCCTTTGTAGGAGCACTTCTGGAGTTTAGACAAGGCTGAGTCCAAGCTGCCCCCCAAGTTCTCCATCCAGATCTGGGACAATGACAAGTTCTCCTTCGATGACTATCTTGGTAACGGAACATTATGCACAATGTGGGAGCAACATGAGGGGGGAAAAAGTCAACAGCAATACCTTTCCCCCTGATTTCACTCCTCTCTTTCCTATACTCTATCCTTTCTTTCCCTCTTGTTCGTCAGTCTACCTCCCTAAAAACCACACTGACATTTTTTGGCCCATGTTTCAGACGGCACATGACAGTAGGAAGTAAAAGGGAGTGCGCAGATTTAGTGTAGATGGAATCACATCTGAAGGGAATGTGATGTGTAAGCCTGTGTAGGTTTTGTGCGAGGGAATCTTTGTCAAGTAAGCCAGAAGATCATCTCAACAAAGTGACAAGGAAGTCGTACTTTGTGTACCATAACTCAGCCTTATTGTTTTTCCATCTCCTCTGTAATTCCACAATTCTTTGGAGCCATGGTTTCTTCTGAGTGTGTATGGTTGCCCATACCTCTAAAGTAATGTACAGTGTGTGTGTGTGTGTGTGTGTGTGCGTGAGTAAACGTATAGAGGAGACCTCAGAGATTGAGATTCCATGTCTGTCATGCAGGTTGTTTGGAGATGGATCTGAATCACATGCTGCGGCCAGCCAAGTCTGCGGAGAAGTGCACGCTGGATCTGTTGCATCAGGCCCCGGAGAAGCTGGTCTCCCTCTTTGAGCAGAAGACAGTGAAAGGCTGGTGGCCCTGTGTGTGTGATGCCAATGGAGAAAAAGTCATGGCCGTAAGTGTGATCCGCCCTCTGCACAAATCCAGACGTTTCAGAAACATACTATACATCCATCTCCCCTCACACGGACCTCCCTCCCTCCCTCGCTCTTACTTCCTCCTCAGGGAAAAGTGGAGATGTCCCTGGAGATCGTGCCCGAGCAGGAGCAGGAAGAGAGGCCCTCTGGGCTGGGCCGAGATGAGCCCAACATGAACCCTCACCTCGAGGAGCCTAAGTAAGTCTGCTGTGTTAGGACAACGGGTGCTTACTGTGTGTCATGGACCAGTCTAATAGGACTAGTCATTCTGGATCTCAAGGATGAATGCAGGACACACCGGGCGGAGCTGGTGCTTTAACCCAAAGTAACAAGCAGCACACTCTGCATATGACATGTGTTCCCTGGAGACTGAACCTAGTCGCATCCTGCTCTTGAAATACTTGAAATGCTGAGAAACAAACTTTTGCTAAATAATAGAAATAATCTCTGAACTGTATTCTCTTGTTCTAAATAATAGAAATAATCTCTGAACTGTATTCTCTTGTTCTAAATAATAGAAATAATCTCTGAACTGTATTCTCTGTTTTTATGAAATAATCTCTGAACTGTATTCTCTTGTTCTAAATAATAGAAATAATCTCTGAACTGTATTCTCTGTTTTCCAGGCGCCCCGATACCTCCTTCCTGTGGTTCTCTTCTCCCTACAAGACCATGAGGTACATCCTGTGGAGGCGCTTCAAGTGGGTCATCCTCGCCCTTATCATTCTTTTCTTCGTCCTTCTCTTCGCTGGAGTCTTCCTCTATGCCTTCCCGGTGAGGATGCAGCATGCTTCTCCGTCTCCATACTTTGCACAGATAGAGAACGAGGGATGGGCCTCTCAGATCTGTGAGATAGAATTGTTGTATTTATGGTCATGTCTCTCCGCAAAGTTTGTTCCAGCACGTAAGTATGTTGTGTGACTGTATGTCTGTTCATGAGGGGGTTAGGTACACCATTGATGGATACCCCTGAGATAGAAGTGTCTTAACTGATGAGTAAGGATGTCCTGAATGCTGGAAGTCCAGTGCTGACTCTCTCTCACTGTCCCATTTTGTCTTTTGGTCTCTCTTCTTCACAGAACTATGCAGCTATGAAGCTGGTGGCTCCCTTTGGAAGAGGAGAGAAGGGGACTGAGTGAGGAGCTATGTGCAGGGGGTGGGGGGGGGGGGCAGAGGGGGGAGCACTGCTTCTCATGGGTGGGACAAGAAATAACGTGGCAATGTGTCGTAAGACTTTATGTTGTGATACATCATCCGTACACTGGCATCAAATATCAGTATTTTTTTTTATGTTTGGGCACCCCACATGGATTTTCTAACAACATGTCTGTTCCCATTTTGACTAGGTAATGACTAGGTGTATTTATATTGTGTCATTAACAATGAGTATTTACAGACACTCACCTTTGACCCGGAAGAAGTCCAGCTTTATTTATGTAACATTCTCTGAGGCTTATACCATCATGTATCATGGGTGCATCATTTTTTTTTATTTTTTTTTTTACATATGGCAGGATTAGCTGCACTGTGATTTCACTGTTAGCCTTAAGAACATATAATAATAGTGGCTTGGGAAACTACTTACTGACTTCCCTCCCTACTACTGATCTCTTCCTTCTTACCACAATCTTGCCTATATGCAGCAAAATGCTCATCCTTCCCCCTCCTGGCCTAAAAGTGTTCTTGAATTGACTTCGTATGCAAGTCTACCTCTTATGTCGTGCTCCTCCTTGCCTGTGCCTTGCAAATGAGATGAGATATGAGGTATGTTTTTTTAGTTTTTTCTGTTGCCATGGGTATTACGAAGGTCTCTTAGAGTAGGTGTATACATACACGCAGGAATGGTTCCACATGCGATGTGTGAGAGAGAGTACCTGTGTGAATATCATGTGCGTATGTGTCAGGGAGGTTAAAAGTGTGTGTGTCTCTTGCGTGCCTCTGCCCTCCGGGCGACCGGGCCATGAACCCTCTTCTGTATTCTCTTTGATTCCCTGTAACACTTTAATCTCTCTTTCTGTTTAATCCCTTTTTCATGTCGCTAGTAAAACTCTGCCCTTTTTTCACAGCCAGACGCTCCTTTCTTCTTCCTTCACGCAGAGCGAGGAAGATAGATCTGCCTCGTGCCTCCTCCCCCTCTCTCTCTCGCCCTCCCTCCTTCTGCTGCTAGCCCTTTCAACACCCCCTCATTCTCCAGGTTAAATCCAGGATTTGTTCACTGTGCTTGTAAGGTCTGGGGAAGGCTAGTTATTAACTGGGGCCCCGCTGTCAGCCACTGATACAGAGATAACCATCAGATCTGTTGTTTTGGTTTGAAGAAATTCACCATGAAATGTGCCGGGGGTCATCAGGGGGGCTCCGTCTGTGAGCCAGTGTGAGAAAAAGTGTGTGCCCTGCACATGCATGCGAGTGCGAAAACAATCACCCGAAAGAAACATATCTTTTGGCCTCGGTACAATCAGGCCTGACGGTGCATTGGCGCACGCTTCTCTCTGCCCACCGTAACATTTGAACAGGTGCGCTCCGGGGTCGCTACCGCGTTATGGCCGAGGTCAAGCTGAGGGGGCAGCATGCCACAGAACCCGATTACATAAATTTGACCTTTCGGTTTCGCCGGCTCGCTTAGTGGTGTATTTAGCTACCGGGGGAGTTCACAGCGCTGTCCGTCGGAACAGGAAAGGTCAGATGACTATGGGTAATCTGCTGCAATCTCCGTGGATTTCCTGGAGTACACAAGTTTTGGAAGGCAAAAAAGTAGGAGAAAAGAGAAGTGGAACACTTTGATCTTTATATAGCCCCCATTGAGCTGGGTGTGTAGAGGTTATGGAGAGGGCTTTGGGAAAGAGGGAGAGGGTGGAGAGGCAGAACGAGAGAGGGAAGCAGGGAAAGAATCACGCTCGGTCGAAGCGACTGAAAGGAAGACTTGATTTACGGACCTCACTTGCTTGTATTGTGCTCTCGGTGTAGCGTTCTGAATTTTTTAGTTCTCAAATTTGTGCCATTTTAGCGCTTTGACTCTGATCTGTATCCTAAACATGGTGGGTTTAGCTCAGAGCATTGCTGAAAAAAGACAATTACAAAACAAGACTTGAATGTTACACCTGGCCATCATATCACAGTCTACCTTCACCCTGGTGAAATAGAGGCCTCATTCAGTTTCATCATTCTGAAATGCACTGAACGGTCTCAGTCAGACGCATTCAGTAGCTTCTGCACTCAGTGTAATTGCCATACTATGCAAAGTCACATACTTGACAATCCTACTGGCCTGTTCTTGTTTTGTGTTTTTATTTAAAATATTGCTGTTGCAGGGATATTGCTGAGATTCCTATTTAATGTTGTATTTTTTGTAAAATCACCCCAAAAAAAAAAACACCTTCTGCCTGTGCTTTGTGCCTTGTATTTTAAACATCACAATTCTGTGCATCTGGTTATGAGCTATGTGTACAGTGTGTTTATATTCCAATTAAAATGCACTCCAAAATACATTCTGACTGTTAATATATTTGTTTTCTTTCTCCCTATTCATAACTAGTGATGGTCATTTGTATTGTACCAAAAGAATGTTGGAGACTTAGTCTGAGATATGATCAGTCATTAAAACAGGTTTAATCTTGTACAATGATGCGCATCAAGGGAGAGAGAAAGAGGTTTCACTCAAAAGCTTCACCCATGTCTCTTCGAGTCAGCCATTGTAACATTACCGTTCTTATATCTTCCATAGCACAAGGGGTGTCACCCCATAACCCCTTCCCTCCATGAATATGGATCAGATTACTACCTCTGACGGGACGGGAGGGCTCCGAGCCATTTGCTACACAGGGGGAATTGGTTAAGAGATCCAGCTGTGAGCAACTGTCTCAGAGGCCGGTATTCATGAAGGCAAGAGGCCATCAAAGACACTTTGATACGACCAAGAGGAGGGGAGAGGTGAGAACACTTTCACACCTCCCTCAAGTCATGCCACCTCAGTATATTCAACCAGAAATGCTTACGTTTTAGCCTAACGTCCAATTACAAGCAACAAATATCAAATGAATATAAGATTCATTGGATTATTAAATCAATCATTATAAGTTCTGACCCATTGATTCTGATATTTCCAACTCCTTCAGTCCCCCTTTCCAAGTCTTTCTGACTTGGACACAAATCATTGTTGTGAGATCAGAGTCAATTTTGCTTGAATTGAGTGATTGTCAGTCTCCCTCCACTGAAGATGTCACACTCTCACGAGGAAAGGCGTAACCCATGTTTTCAGAGTAAACCACACGTTTAGCCAATTTGGTGGGAAACCTCTTGGATGTTTGGGACCAAATTCCTCTCCGACACCATTCTGAAATGACCATCCTGTCTTCAGTCGTGAGTGCATCCAGGTATTAAACAGAAGTAAAGTAAAGGTACATGTACATGGTAACCATCAGGGAAATGAAATGAAAACAGTAGGAACAAGGAACAAACTCAAAGACACATGATGACTTTAAGACAAAACTAAAAGAAAATGAATGTGTTCGGATTAAACAATTGTCTTATCCAGTTTCCCAGAAACGTGTTCTGGCCTCTCCTGCTATGTTTGTTTAGGCCTTTTGGGGTGGTACAGGAGTTGACCGATCATAGGAGAGCAATAACAACAACAGTACATGAGGGCAAAGACAGCCATCAGTATGATGGCAACGGCCCCCAAAGAGAGCTAAATGTAACGGGTTCAGCCTCCTAGAGCCTGTTTCACAATTTGGTCCAAATCCTCAACAGAACTGGTCGCATCAGATATGTAAATACAGCATTCCTTGCCGATTACCACCCTGTGAAGCGAACAGGAGATCTAAAGCCATATGGTTCCGTAGTATAGTGTATAATTGCAAGTGGCTGTTAATCATGATATCCTAAAATGAAAATCTACTTCACTCCACTTACGAAGTTCGCGGGACAATTCTGGCATTCATGAAAGTTTTCTCTTCCGGGATTCGTTCTTAACTTAGAACAGAATTTAAGAACGCTAAATAGCAGTCGTAAATCGGCCAGATTGGAGTGCACCCATGTTCTTAAGGGCTGAATTTATGAGAAATCGTTGGTGATTGCGTTCACATCAATTCTACAGACGTCCTCGGATTTAAATAATTATAATAATAATAAATAAGAGAATATTTGTATCATAAACAATTACGTTTCACATTTATAGTCTTGATTCTAAAGCGCAAGATCCTCTTTCAAACACCCATTATGACCACAAGCACTTCTATTCTCTTGGGATTCATATCTGAGCGGCAAGTAACCCGAGTAGAGCAAATGTTCAAACTACGGCTCAGTCCGCATTGGACCAAATTGCCTGGATAGATCTCGCTATGGAGCCCGGAAAGAGCCTAAAAGGGCCGGATAGACCTCGTTATAGAGACTGGATAGAGCTCGCTATGGAGCCCGGATAGAGCATATTAAGGCCCGGATAGAGTGTTTTTCAGAATAGGGGAGGGTTACTCCGATTTCTGACAAAACACCCGGAATAGAGCTTTCAAAGAAGCCCAAGTTGTCTATTTCTACACAGGGGGTTGCCTGTTAGAAATGACTATAGTCTACTGCCTATATTTCCCAAGATCAGGTAAGCACTATACATTTAAATAGTACTTACCAAATGCTCTGCCAACCGGGGTGATGAGGATCTTACAGCAAACTCAAATCTCAGTAAATCCAAGAAATATATATCTCGCGGTGGGAACCTCGATTCTGATATTTGCAACTCCTTTACTAGTGATCACTTACATGTATCATATAAACATAGGGTTTGAGAAAGCAGTTTGACTCTGATGTCTTCCCATACTTTTAATACAACTTGCCAGTGTTAATGCAAGAAAAGTCAGTAGTCAAAGGTTTCCGCCCAATAAAAATAAACTCTTACCCAGAATGCTGTTCTCTGTGGTGGCAAGAACAGTGTGTTCATCGGTGGGCACATACATACTCCTTAGTTGGACGTCAGGCTCACACTGACTCTGGCATTCCCACTGACTGTCTGCCTGCCTGCCGTCGCCTCACCCATGTGCCAAATGAGCTGGCAGGACTTGAAATGAAATAGACATTTAATTGAGCGTGAATCATGATCCCATAAAACCAGGACCGAAAGGGAGAGAGAGGGAGAAAGAGAGGAGCAAAATCAGGGCAGAGCATTGATGGCAGATAATGTCAGGCTTTGATTAGTGTGTGTGGAGTCTGGGGAGTGTGAAGGTCCAGGCTGTAGTAGAACGTTTGAGAAGTAATTAAATTATTAATTCAAATATTGTTTGATCAGTTTGGGGTGATTAGCCCAGCTAAAGACTCCTTATACATGAAATACCATCTGTTTGAAACAACCTTGTAGTTGCCATGTAACTACAATTTACTTAACTCACTCTTTACATGACACTACATTACACTGCTGAGAAAACTTCTTAAAACTACACCATTGAAACTTATTGGACTAAAAACCATTAGTCACATTAGTACAGAAAAAAAATGTTTATAAATGTTTCCACATTCCCAGTTATTGGCCAAGTCAACGCCACAATTTGCCTTCGTATCACTGTCTCCAGTTGGTGCTTTCCCAAATAAATCAGAGATTTTTAAACATTCCTTCCTGCAGACATCTTTTCTTTTTCTCCCTGAGCTTTTCAGCTTCACCTTTACGTTTTGGTGCTGATGACATGCTCTCACTTTTAAAAACGACTTTGTCTGCGAGCGAGTTACGCAAGTGTTGAGTAGTGCGTTCAATTTAAGAATCCTCATCCTTAATCCGCACAGCTGAGAACTAGGGCTGTCAGCGTTAACGCGTTAATCTATGCGATTAATGCGGCCGCGATTAACGCGATAAAATATTTTAACGCAATTTTTTTTTTTAATGCCTTTATTTGGATAGGACATGAAGTTATGACAGGAAGCGAGGTAGAGAAGAGGTGGGGAAAGGATTGGGAAATTACATCAGGCCAGACTTGAACATGTGTCCCCTCGGGCAATGTAGCCCGTAAGTAGGGGGCTTGGCCTACCATTTTATGGGAGCGATGAGGGACAGGTGGGGCTTGAATAGCCCCCCTTGTTCAAAGTGGGGAATGACAGAAAAAGTTTGAGAACCACTGCGGTAGTTGAAGATGGAGGGAGCTGAGGGATTGTTGGGCGGAAAGTCTCTGTTTAAGAGCCAAAATGACGGAACAATCAATAAAACTAAAGTTGTATGCAGCATTTGTCAAGCTGAATTTAGCTATCACAGAAGCAGCTCGTCTTGAAGTTATCACCTTAATGCAAAGCACCCGACAGAAAGTAGTCCCAGGTTAGATAATCGCCAACCTACACTCCATGACTTCTCTAGGAAAATAACTAGACCAGTCCGTGAAAAGGTTGCCATTTGGGTTGCCGGTGACTGTCGGCCCATCAACATAGTTGAGGACAGTGGGCTGATTGAGGTGATTCGAATTGCTTCAGGGGAAATTCTTACGATTTACCGTCGAGGCGCACCATTGTGTTTAAAAAAAAAAAATACAATTAAACAACAGTATCTAAAATACACGCTGTATGAAGTGATTACTCGTTAATTTATAAGATTTAGTCTTCAGAAGAAAAAAAAACTTTTAATCGCGATTAATTAATTTCAAAATGTGCGATTAATTAGTTAATTTTTTTTAATCGATTGACAGCCCTACTGAGAACACTTCGGCTGTGTAAAAACCCATTTTCAGGCGTTTATGAATCAGGTGGGTATCTTTTCTTATGGTGGTCTTCCGAAGTCCATAAGAACACATTTCAGAAGACACTTCAGAATTTTTTTGGAAAACTAGGCACCATGAGTGTGAATACAGACCGCGAGCAGTAGTATAAATTTCAGTCAGTAGTTTCCAACAACTAAAGTTCTTCGAGTAAATTATACGTGTTCTCTGAAGCATACAGTATAGTCTGTGCCGGCGATATTAGAGGGAGGGCCGGTTGGTGATGAATTTGGGCCGGTGTTTTGGACCACCCCAACCCCGTCGGCCCACCGGGGATTCCCCCGGTATCCCCGATGGCCAGTCCACCCCTGCTTTAGGGTTAGGGTTAGATTTAGCAATTTTACCTTAAAATAACAGCTTAAAAAGATTGGGGCGCTACAATGACGTTTAATATGGAGAATCGCCTCTGTGCCATTGCCATACCAGGGTACGTTGGCATATTACTTGGCTATGTAAGTTTCTGGAAGCCGCCCGGGTACTACTCTCTGCCGGACTAGTAAGTAACGTATTTGCCGTCTTGTGTTGCACTTGCTTGATGTTTGACTGTGTTAGGAATATTCTTGACTCACTAGTTTGTCATAGTGTCAAAGTAAGCAAATTTCAACAGGTTTCGCTAGGTTTAGCCGCTAGCATCTCGTTAGCGATTAGCAATTCCTCCATTGTGCTGCTTTAAGAGAGGGGCTAATGGCCATTTCCTCACTAGCACAACCACCTTCTGTGTCAAAGGATGTGGGTTTGAGTCCAGTGAAGCCCTTCACACAACGCAGGTTACATTGGTGCTGTGACGCCGACGTCGTGGAGTGAGGCTAAGAGGGGTGAGTATAATGGTGTCCAGCGGGTACAGAGCCATACAATGAGTAGACCCCTGGTGACAGATGCTAGTATCCATTTGTTTTAGCCTTACTAGCACACTTGCCTCCTTTGGCCAAGGCAGCAGGTTCGAGTCCAGATATTTGTGGTCAAGTTAGTATGGCGGCTGGACAGTAGTATCATTTTATAACGACCCTACTCTGTACTGTCAGTGATTAACATTACTTTTTCAAATGTGTTGACTTGAGGACCAGCTGGTAGCTGGGCTGGAAAGCACACTAGCTAGCTAGCTAACAGTAGACAGAGCTAACTTTAAGTATACATTGTAATAAAGGAACCTATAGCATACTAATTTAGTCCTGCCTGTACTGTCATGCCATTGCATGAGCACCTCAAATCATCAGCACCTTCTGAAC
The DNA here is from genome assembly GCF_900700415.2 of Clupea harengus. Lineage (NCBI taxonomy): Eukaryota > Metazoa > Chordata > Actinopteri > Clupeiformes > Clupeidae > Clupea > Clupea harengus. The sequence continues at coordinate 1,868,775 of NC_045169.1, forward strand.
AAACCATGAATGCTAAGGAAATGCGGGAGGTGCGGGACTACTGTCTGCAGATGTTCACTTTAAACTTGACACTTCCTTGATTCAGACTATTCAAGCCCTTTGTCACAAATGGCTCTAAGCACTCTGATGCTACAGCAATCATTTCTAGGGAAAGAAGAATGTGCAACATCATTCATGAGCAACATTGACACTGATGGAAGACAACCTGCCCATGGTCTGAAGAGTCAACAGGTATAATACTACATGCAAAAGCACAGATCTCCATTCACCATAATTGTTTTCTTTGTATGTTTGATGTCAAAATGCTAAGGTGAAATGCACGTAAAAGGCTTAGATGCTTAGTGGTGATTTGTATCATTTTACATAACTACAGAAGCACTGCTCTTTAAAATGTTTTATTTTTTTAATTTTTTTTAAATATGCCAGTGATTAAATTGTCAGCAACCTTTTATGTAAACATTTTATATTCCAGCGAAATGGGTTGTTTTATTATTTTCACTGGTTGGTGTGGACATACTTGACCAGATGGCAGGAATGTACACCTGCAGGTGGCCTGTTGCTGTTTTTTAAGACATGCTTGACCTGGCAGCCGTCCGCGTACATATAGGCGAGACGGAGAACAAGATGGACTTCATCTTGGACCTGGCATGGGAGCTGCAGGAGAAGTGTGTGAAAGCCAAGGCCGCTGTGGTGGGGACCTGCCCCTCTCGTTCCCCTCGCTGCAGGAAGGCTGGAAGACAAAGTGGCAGGTGGGCAGAGGCACAACAGCTGGGGTTTGTGTAAGGGCAGTGTTGACGCCTCTCACGGCATGTGTTGGGTTTTGTGTAAGGGCAGTGTTGACGCCTCTCACGGCATGTGTTGGGTTTTGTGTGAGGGCAGTGTTGACGCCTCTCATGGCATGTGTTGGGTTTTGTGTAAGGGCAGTGTTGACGCCTCTCACGGCATGTGTTGGGTTTTGTGTAAGGGCAGTGTTGACGCCTCTCACGGCATGTGTTGGGTTTTGTGTAAGGGCAGTGTTGACGCCTCTCACGGCATGTGTTGGGTTTTGTGTAAGGGCAGTGTTGACGCCTCTCATGGCATGTGTTGGGTTTTGTGTAAGGGCAGTGTTGACGCCTCTCACGGCATGTGTTGGGTTTTGTGTAAGGGCAGTGTTGACGCCTCTCACGGCATGTGTTGGGTTTTGTGTGAGGGCAGTGTTGACGCCTCTCACGGCATGTGTTGGGTTTTGTGTAAGGGCAGTGTTGACGCCTCTCATGGCATGTGTTGGGTTTTGTGTAAGGGCAGTGTTGACGCCTCTCACGGCATGTGTTGGGTTTTGTGTAAGGGCAGTGTTGACGCCTCTCACGGCATGTGTTGGGTTTTGTGTAAGGGCAGTGTTGACGCCTCTCATGGCATGTGTTGGGTTTTGTGTAAGGGCAGTGTTGACGCCTCTCATGGCATGTGTTGGGTTTTGTGTAAGGGCAGTGTTGACGCCTCTCACGGCATGTGTTGGGTTTTGTGTAAGGGCAGTGTTGACGCCTCTCACGGCATGTGTTGGGTTTTGTGTAAGGGCAGTGTTGACGCCTCTCATGGCATGTGTTGGGTTTTGTGTAAGGGCAGTGTTGACGCCTCTCATGGCATGTGTTGGGTTTTGTGTAAGGGCAGTGTTGACGCCTCTCACGGCATGTGTTGGGTTTTGTGTAAGGGCAGTGTTGACGCCTCTCACGGCATGTGTTGGGTTTTGTGTAAGGGCAGTGTTGACGCCTCTCATGGCATGTGTTGGGTTTTGTGTAAGGGCAGTGTTGACGCCTCTCATGGCATGTGTTGGGTTTTGTGTAAGGGCAGTGTTGACGCCTCTCATGGCATGTGTTGGGTTTTGTGTAAGGGCAGTGTTGACGCCTCTCACGGCATGTGTTGGGTTTTGTGTAAGGGCAGTGTTGACGCCTCTCACGGCATGTGTTGGGTTTTGTGTAAGGGCAGTGTTGACGCCTCTCACGGCATGTGTTGTTTATAGAAATTGAAATATGTACACTCAGCGTATCTATCCTATGCTATTTAATTATTTGTCCACACAAAACATTGTTTGCTGGTACTATCCCAATGTACCCAAGTTAAATCTTTTGAATTTTTTTTTTCTTCGCAAAATGTATTTATTTTTGATAAATGTGACACAATTATGAAAGCACATCACAGAGGACAAAAGAACACAGACATAGACAGACAGAAATAGGTGAAAACAAGAATTTCTGGTGTTAACTGCTAACATCTACATAACAATATTACCTACCAGTACATGATATCTACATAACAATATTCCCTACCAGTACATCTATACTCGAAGTAAAAGAGCGCAGTACAAAACCAAAATAGTGTACCGTTGGTGATGTTGAAATAGCTCCTACTATAGCCGTAGACTGTCTCTCTCCACACTGCTGCCATCTGTAGTGATATGTATATTTTAGGTAAATATACAAATGATGGTGCTGTTTATTATGTCTCAACTAGCAAGTCTAACTTACCAATATGCTTTATTTGGAGTGGTGTGTCTAGCACGAGACTCATTATTCTTTATTATCCCGCTGGTGAGAACATGGAAACATCCAGAGGTAAAAAAACACAACTTCAAAAAGCTCTCACCCATTAAACTCCATCTGTTGTGAAAGACCTTGACCTCGCCAACCTTTATGGCGAGAAAAAAAAAAAAAATCAAATATGTGATATCACTCCCAGACATTCTGTCACCTTTGCGCAGCAATAATGAGTAAACATGAATACTAAAATTAAATTAGCCCAAAACAATGGGAACGCCATGGGCTCCTTAATTAAGAAGTGATTTGGGATGCAGGGGTCACTAATTAGCTATTGCCCTGATTGTGTTAGCTCTGTGGGATCCAGACCTACCTTTATGACGGATAAGTGCATAATAGCCATGCTAAATAGGCTCTTAAAGTACTTTTGCAAGCATATACATATGTATTAACTCATTTTACACATAATTATCGGCAGAATAAACAAGGTGGAATTTTGAACGACGAAATGGAAAAAGCTATATAATTTTACAAGCTTTGTGATCAAGACATTTTTGATGTGTTGAGTCACCTTTTTGTTTAGCCCTCCCTTGTTTTGACAATGCTGCTGCTCCGCCCTCCGTGCTTCTCGGCTCCGGACTCTGCGTGGAGGCCATGAGAAAGTGAGATCGATCTCGCCGTGCGTATGTACCCGCTGAAATGGTGGCTTGCTCTTGAGGTTGAGAGAAAAAAAAGGGAACACTTCTCAGCTGTCAACACAGACTTCCTGTGGCAGTGACCACACTGTGGTTAGCCTCTTATCAGCGGTTTAATCGGCTTTTGATGGGTCTAAGAGTCTGCTGTTTGCCTTTTCTCCTAACCAGAGCCACCAGGCCCCTCACCAGGCTTCCCTCCTGGCCCTGGCATGGCCCCCAGTCTAACCTCTCCCATTGCCCTCCGCGCACTCAGTTACCCATGACAGAGGTATTTTTAAAGACCTATCAGGTTAATTGTGTGCCTGCTGATTTCAACCTCTGCGCACACACACACACACACACACACACACACACACACACACACACACACACACACACATACACACACAAGCAGAAACACACACACAGACACACAGAGAAACACAAAACCCACACACAGACATGCATGCCATGGAGACCTTAACAAGGCACTTGGCATATTCCCTATCCGTACCTACCTGGTAAGCTGGTTATAATAGACCCCTGCCATGGGGCTGCCTGTGGTCTCATCAGCAGATCACGGCCTGACCTAAGCAGTTATGCCTACCTACCACAGACTGAGCACAGTAGTCAGCAGTCGTGAAAAGGGAAAGAGGAGAGACGAATAGAGAGAGAGAGAAGTGGAGGAGACGCGCAGTGAGAAGAGAAAACAGATGCAGTAGAAAGGCAATGCTGAGGTGTCGCCAATGAGAATGAACACTGGAGTATTGTGAGAGCAACCAAGTAACGAAGAGTAAAAGAGCAGGCAGACAACAGGGGAGACCGGATGAAAGCCAGCAGAGAGGCCTCGCCAGCCACGCCCTCAGTGGAGTCATGATTGGGGTTCCTCTGAGACAGTGTCTTCCTGCCTCACCACTGTAGAGACACGAAGAGGACACTAGAAGAAGACAGAAGACAGAAGATGTTGGAGAGCAGGAAAGGGAGATGCCCTTTGCACTGACGCCGAGCAGTTGGAGACAAAACTCCGTCTTCACTTCTGGCATTTGTCATCTCTCCATGTCAGCATGTGTTACCCAGGGATCCTGGCAGAACAATGTGCATTTTGTTGTGGGCCCTGGGCTCCTCCTATTGGGTTTGGGTTGGACCACTTCAAGCTGTTTGAGTTTTTGCTCATTTTCAGAAGTACCCACAGTGATGTGTCTTTCTCAAGTCCCCGAAGAGCAAGTATGCGAAATGACTCCTAGCGCCGGTCCTGTGAGCTGTTGTTTGCCGTAAGTGGTTGATTAAAGAAATTGAATGTTCCATTGCACTGGGGAAAACAAGTGGGGCCTATTGCCCTGTATTTAATTAGGAAAAAATTTGAGGCCCAAACCAGAGATTCATAATCTCTATGTGCTGCCGCACTGCAGTTGACCGAGGGCAATGAGATGTGACATAAAGTTTAGGAGAGCTTTAGTTTTAAATCCAATCCACATTGTCTGGCGCTTTTCAGAGTTTGTCACTGAACAAAAACAACTTCTGGTTTCAAACAACATTCACGACTATTTTAAATGACTGCTGTACAACATCCTTGTACACAACTTACACCACCATTATCCACAATATTACAATTTGAGTAACAATGTGTAACAACATACACAGACTTTGTGTTTACACAGTAGAACGATTTGTATAACCAGAGCTAAGGATTCAATTCTCTTCTCTCAGTCTTACATTTTTTTTAATATTTTTGTGCTGATAAAAGTGTATGTGATAACAGTTATAACCAACAACTCTTGTTATACATGCAGACACTTACAAATACAAACTATTTTATTTTGCTTTGTTTACTCTTTTACACTGCAATTCTAATCCCGTACACACCCCTTACAGTCCTGTCTGTTCTAGTGTTTACACAAAAAAAACTGGTTTGTACACAGTCCTGGTCCTAAATGTGAAATGGACATCGTGGCTCAGACTGAGCCATAAACCATCCCAGCCAATCAACTCGCTGCTTCAGGAGCACGGAAGGGAGGGGTGTTGACCTCAAATATCAACAACCTTTCATGAAACTGACACCGAACCGCAGACTCTGCCTTTTATGGTAGAGACTTGTTATCATTTTTCTCATTTCCCATCTGGATTCAGTACTATTTTTATGTGTTCTAAGTATGGTCTGTCAAAAGCATGCAAGTGAAATAGGCGATTAGCTAGACAAGCCCATGGACTGTGACACACAAGGAACTGGATCAGGACTGGCAGAAGTGGTCTAACTAAACACCATTTCCAAACCTGAAAGGGCCAGGTCCGCATGCGTACATGTTGGGGAGATTTGTCGAGCATGGTCTGAGATGAAAACGGTTTCACAGACACCATGTCTGAGTCATCTCCATTCGCTGAGTTGTCAAGCTGTCGGCTGCCAACATAGTAAGGTTGAAATAAAATATTTTTGTCAAGCTTTATTGTGGTTGGTGTCTTCTCTACCTTTCACTGAAATACTAGAACCCACTGGAATGCTGTCTGGACCAGTGCACACAGACTTGGAAACTTGGTTTCAGTCTGCAGAGCTGGTCCATCACGGTCCCTTACCCTGCCTCTTTAAACCCTCTTGCAGGAGAGTTTTTCAGTCCTAGCTTATCATGCTCTGACTGCCCTCTATTAAAGGCCTGGAAAATAGGATTTAAAATAAATGTTTTCAAACATAACATTAAAAAGTGGTAAAATAAATCAAACAATTGGCATCCCCCGGTAAATTATGATATAATATCCTGTTGCTGTTTGATGTCCAATTGATTTTTTATGCGTTTCCAGTCTGTCTAATGAGGCTCAATTTTTCTTCCACGTTTCCATATCCTTTTTTTCACCTCTATAAAACCAAGGAGAGAAGGCGCGTCCTGAAGAAATGTCAAAAATAATATTTTATGTTTTTATGACAGTGATTATTGTATTTCATAAAATAAATTCATTTAGCATTCGTGTATTAAATGCACCCTCCCGCCTACTCATTCCTACCTTTCCCTTAAGAATGAAAATTCTTTGGTTTCCTTCCATGCTCAAAATGATTAGACTCCTGAGTGCAGATTCACTGACGTTTTGCAAACTTGTAAAGCCTTAATATTTCTGACTCTTAAAAGGGAACACTGAAAGGGTTGTGCATGGAGGAAAATTAAATCAATGTATTGATTGATGCACGGTAAGGGGAAAAAACTAACCTGTCACTCTTGTAGCACATTTAACGTTTGACCTGCTAAGAATGCTTTTGAGTCCAAACTAATGGAGTCTGGATGGAGCCAACCATTCCATAAAGAGAATGAGTAACACCCAATGTGTCAGACGATTTTAAATCATGAAAGGATATTTTTTTTGTACATTTCCCTTTGAAAAAAAAAAAAAAAAAAGAAAAAGCTCAATATGATGAATTTTACATGTAAAAAGAGGTGGGAAGTAAGAGCCATTATAGAAACACACCATGACAGTCTTTTCCACTTCATCCCTACCTATATCCATTTCAGTGAGTTGCGCAGGCTCATCATGTACTGAGAGGACCCATCCTGCCCATCTTTCATAGCCAATTGCATGAGTGGCCCAGCCACCCAGCGAACCTCCATTAAAGCCTAATCTTGTTATTGTGTTTGTGCCATGACCTCACGACTCGTGTGTTTATAAAACAAGAGGGCACCACCCAGCTGCTCACTGTGTCTCGCAATACTTCCAAATTGCCCAATCATTTCATTCTGTCTTTCTGCGCTCTCACAGCCCTGTGCCTTTCATACGTGCCCTTGTTTCCAGTAAACAGAGCTGTTAGACAACCCAAAACAAACTGGGGCTCTAAGGCTCACGCCCCTCTGGACCTTCCAGTGGTAACAGGGGCCTAATCAGAGGTGTCTGATCTGATCTGACCTTATGTCAGGACACTAACACTTGGACTGGAAGTGGACAGTTTGTTTGTGCCTGTGTGCATTCTTGTCCTTGTCGGTGAAAATGCGCTCGGCTGCTGAGGTTGGACAAGTGTGCTCTCTCATTATACCGTGCGAGTGGGTGTGAGTTCTTGCCTATAGTGGGCCGTATACTATGTGTGCTTTCCTGCTGTCATGTGAACATATATACTCATCTCTAGGTTTAAAGCTGTGTGTGTGGTCTCATATGTTAAAATGTGTGTGCTGTGTGTGTGTGTGTGTGTGTGTGTGTGTGTGTGTGTGTGTGTGTGTGTGTCTGAGCTCTTAGATGTAGCTGCTCGAGTACACATGATGTACTGTGCTGTGGTCTCTGCTTTGGGGGACCCCCTCTGTGCACAGCAAATGAGTTTAACAGATGCCATGTCTGCCTCTTCCCCCCAGCACTACACACACACTCACACACACACACACACACACACACACACACACACACACACACACACACACACAGCACTATACCAGAGCCCTGTTGTGCTACCCTGTGTTTTTATAGTGCCTCATTCCAATCTAAAATTGCCTAACATTAATTAGGTTTTTATAGCCGGCATTTTCCAAGTTATAATTATTGCTTGCAACTAATATGTCACTGTACGCTGTGCCATATATACTTATGGCTTCATAAAGCACCGTGTAATTACCCCTGTCAATTACCGTTATAAAGAAAAGCTCAGTAACAATAGCACAAGGGCCAAGTGTGCAATACCATTTGAAGGTACGCACCAGTTGAATTGTTCTTAATGCTGGTTATGTACGTGCACGTGGAAATCAAAGTCCCCGAAGTATGAATGCAGGCTTTGGATGACTAGCACTTAGTGACGGAAACCCTGCTTAGCCACATGAAGGAGCGCACACACCATACTGAATTAGCCGCCACTAATTATAGAGATGGGCTGTAATGTTACGGTCAGTGACTCTGATTCAGTGATTCGGGTAACTGACATCATACATCCCGTTTGCTGTTTTACAAAGAAAAAAAATAATAATTACAAGTACGACACTGACACAGTCTTTATTCACCATCATTTCACTGCAATGTTAACCGGATAGGTGAGGTCATTTACTGATTTATGCTTTCAGCTCTATGTGTCTCTGTCCATTAGCTTGCATCCCATGCTATGTCTAAGATCTGCTGACTTTTGAACAACACACACGATGCTATTTGAGTTTGGCTGAAGTAGTAGAAGAATATCTTTGTTAATGGTGCTGTGTCATGTAAATTCAGTGTGATGTAGTTGAATTGAATGTCCTGGTGCATCCGTACACTATTCTACTCGTTGAGTGTAACATTAGCTATACAGTGACACCGCAGATGTGTTCCTTTATGCGTTTGTGTTTTCTAGGAGATCTGAATCTCTGTCATGATGACGCAGCAGCAGCACACACAGAGGGTCTCCAGAGGCTGCTGGAAAAACCACCACTCAGCCTCGGCCCGTCTGGCCCAATCAGGAATGGAGCCCATCACCATACAACTCCAGTGACCCTACTGACGGTAGTAGCATGCAAGCATTCATACCATCCCGTCTCGGTAACTCACTGTGGTTTACATGACGCCATCTACAATTGAGGGGAAAAAAAGAATCCATCACGCAGAAGAAACCACCGTGACAAAATGCTCTTGTAGCACTGACAGCATGTGCGGTAGCCGTGGTAGCTGGTGGGGGGGTAGCAGTCAGGGAAGGACAAATATGGCTAAAAAGACGTGGGGGAGAGCGGTGCCATACTTCATAGAGGGATCATAAAGCAATGCGACGTCAGAACCCCGAGGGGAGGACGGAAGAGAGAGAGAGATCATCCAACCGTTCGTTCCCAGTCTGATCGGCCCACCTCCTGTGTCCTTGAGCAGTGGATGAACCCTTACCAGTAAATGAGCAGGTTTAATGTCTTGCATAACAACTTCCACTGTAGAGGGGGGTATTAGCTATGAATTGGTTCAGATGAGTCGAAAAGAAGCTCAGAAAATGGCGTCCCTTTAGCAGCAGCATCTGTGGTTAACTGCTCTTTGGCCCAAACGTATCTGGTGCCAGGCTTTAAGGTGTGCCCCCAGGGCTATGACAATGGCCAAACCCATCTCTCCCTGAGTTACTGATTGCAGGGTGTCTCGACATTCTGTGGGTTTAGAATGAAATGCTGTCTTTTATTTCAG